>NC_037674.1:15384985-15408847 GCF_003255815.1 Theropithecus gelada
TTAGTAGAGACGGGGTTTCACCGTGTTAGCCAGGATGGTCTCGATCTCCTGACCTCGTGATCCACCCGTCTCGGCCTCCCAAAGTGCTGGGATTACAGGCTTGAGCCACCGCGCCCGGCCCAGGCTACTGGCACTTCTATCTGACTTGACTACAAATTTGAGTCCTCACCACCCAAACTTAGGGTTCAGTAGTTGGCTACAATGGCTCACAGAACTCACTGAGCATGCTAAACTTACAATTAGTTTTATTATCATATAGACTCAGAACAGCCAAAGGGAAGAGCTATGTAGGGCAAGGTGTTGGCGGGGTGGGGGGGTGTATGTGTGCAGACCTTCCACACCCTCCTCTCGTGGAATGTGGCATGTCCCCCTCCCAGCACATTGGTGTGTTCACCAACGGGGAAGCTCCTCTCAGTTTCAGTGTCGAACTTTTATATGGGGCTTTACTCCATAGGCACCATTGATTGAATCATTAACCACATGAGGAACTCAATCTCTAGTCCCTCCTTCTCGCCCCAGAAGTTGGCAGTGCGGTGGGGATGGGAGTAGGGACAAAATTTCCACTCTGATCACATGCTTGGTCTTTCTGTCATGGCCAGTCTCCCTTAAAATTAAGGACCCACCTTGAGTTGCCTTCTTATCATAACCTCACGTATGATGAAAATGCTCATTACAAATGACAAAAGGCATTCCTGTCACTCAGGAGATCCCAAAGGTTTTTAAAGCTCTGTGCCAGGAAAGGGGGACAAAGACTGAATGGGCTTTTAAAAAAGTCATACCAGAGATTGTAATGGACAGTTCCTAGGGAAAGGAAGTGGGAGCTGAGGATGGAAAGGCAAGGTGGGGCAGATGGAGAAGGTCAGAGGTTGATGGGTACGGGGAGGAGAAACCTCCTGAGGAAGTGCAGGCAGAGGAGAAGCAGTAAACGCCACTTCCTCACTTGAGTGTCTTGGCAGACCCTCACTCTTCCAGTAAGTTTAATTTTCCCCCAGGTAGTTCGTCCAGGAGGAGGCATCCTTCAGTCTCGGCTTTGGCACCAAGGTCCCCACAACTCAGGGCCAGGTTCCCTCGTGCAGCCTCCTGACATTCCCCACGGTTCAAATACCACCTCCTTCTAGAAGGCTTCCCTGATTACCCACGTGGGAAATGACCCTGCCCTGAATTCTGAGAGCCCTTTGAAATAGTCCCCTACTGCCCCACGGGGACGTCAAGACAACTTACTGTGGCTCATTCCCGTCTCCCCAGTTTGATCCTGAGCCCTTTGCCTTACCCCTTTCTGCTTTGTTCCAAACAGCCAGCACTATGTGCTTCATAGAACATTTGTGAGCTCTGCAGACATTCTCCATCATCATCGGCTCCTCCTCTGCCCCTGATGAACTTACTGCCTTCCCTTGCAGAGCCCTGCCTCTGAATAGCGTGTGAACGTCTGCCCTGCCAGCCTGTGGGCTCCTCCAGGGAAAGAATGTGTGTCTACCTTCCAACCCTGACAAGCAGCTGGTGCCCGTGTGTGCAGAGTGAACTCAGTCACTTTCTCCTAGACAGCGTCACCTTTCTCACATTTAGGGAAAATCAAGAGTAAGGGAATGAGTTACTTATTCTCATGGAAGAGTGGGAAGAGTGAGAAGAAAGTTAGGGGTTGAAGCAGGACTCACACAAAGGCAATTCTGGCCTCTTCCCACAGGGCCCGGGGCCCCCTGGGTCTCTTGCCAGGACACTGTTCTCGGTGGGTGCTCCACCAGGAGGCAGGTAACTGGCGGGATGAGAGGTCAGACCAACCTGGACCTGTGACAGGCGGGCACATGGGCAGCATGAGCATCCCGCTAGCCTTTGGGGACAGCCTGGCAGAAAGGAGTCATTCTCGGAACCTGCGAAGGCTTTCCTCTTGAATGGCTTCCAGCCCCTTTGACAACCCCAGAGCAGTGTCCCAACCTCGGTGAGCTAGGGTTTACCCACTCACACTCACGGTCACCACCCAGAGGCCCAGGCTGAGGGGGAAGAAACTGCCTGCTCAGCCCCCACTGAGGCCGGCCCGGTGCTCCTCTTGGCAGCACTCTGCGCATCCTCAGGGGGCAGACCCCTGGTGGGGTGAGTGGCACAGTCCAAGAATGAAGCTCCCTTCTGCCTCCCCTGGGCAGGTCCTATGACTTGGAGGAAGTTTCTCCAGAGAGTGGCAACTAGACATGAAGTGGGACACGGTGCCCGGGGTTTCTCAGTGGCCTCTGAAGCCGCCCAGAGTCAGTGAGAGTATCTTGGTCTCTCTCTGTGGGCTTCAGGGCCTCTGAGGCAGGGGTTTGTCTCTGGGATCCCTGGATCACAAGGCCTGTGACTCTTCCACGGCCAGGTTCCCACCCCACACCCCTGCGGGGCATGCTACGCCACATCCTGGGGGAGCCCCCATTTGGGAATGGATGGGATGGAAAAGGCCTGCTCCCAAGAAACAGTTAATCCTCTCCCCTTCCCCCAGGCCCCTTGCACCTGCAGCCTGCGGTGTGTGGTTTCCCACAGCTGCAGCTGGCTCTGCAGAGCCCCTCCCTTTGAGGGAACCTGAGAGGCTCAGGGCCTGAGGCGCCAGGAGGGGCTTCTCGCCCTCCGTCCAGCTGCTGGGGATGGCATGGGAGGGCCTGGCTGCCCTCTGACCTGGACATACCACAAGAGTGCTCTGGTTGAGTGACCCATCTGTGATTCCTGGCTTGCAAACCAAAGGCAGAGATTCCAATTTGGGAGGTCAGAGAAGTTTCTGAGAAGGGAAATCAGTCATGAGGCCCCTCAGCCCTGGGCTTGCTCCGGCTCTGCTGCCTTCTGGAAGAAGCTGACTGGCCTGGGTGTGGGCTGGGCATTCCCCTGGGGTAAGACGCAGTGCTCCAGAAAAAGAGGGTGAGTGGAGGGTAGAGGTGAGTGGGAAGGACCGGGAGGAACAGGAGGAAGTAAGGTGTGGCCGGACCAGGCCTCTGCTGGTCAAGACAGCCTTGAAGCCGTGGTGCTGGCACCCTGGCAGGCTCAGCCCTCTGGCTATCCCAGAAGACGGCAGGTTGCCACAGAGCCTGGGCAAATACCCAGCTGCCCTCTGAGCCAGGTGTTCCAGGGACACCTCTGAATACTGCTTATGTTGAGACAATGAGACAGAAAGTGCCAGGAGCTTCCTGGCTGGGACACATCTTCAGGAGCATTAGCCTGGAGCAGAGGCTGAACCATCCTAACAGCCTGCCCACGTCCCCAGCCCCGGGCTGCCGGGCAAGTGCTCACATTCCCCGGGGACAGGTGGATGGCACACAGGGTCATGGCAAAGGGCTGCTCACTGGGTCCAGAGCCAGGACCTGGGAAGAGGGAGGGAGATGCAGGAATCTGACAGGCACGAGCCTCACAGGGCCCAGAGCTCTGGCTTCTCTCAGATCCAGCTCCAGGCAATGCTTCAGTTCAGCACTCTCCCTGCGGGGCCGCGGGGCCTTGGGCTCGGGACTTTGGTGGCCTCCTGTCTGCAGAAAAGCCCCACTCCCCACTCAGAGACAAGTCCCCACCCCAGAGCAGGAAGAGAGAGGACGATTGAGCAAAGGAGGCCTGAGGGGAAACAGAGACACCCCTCTACAGGAGCCCCTGAGTCAGGTGTGGGAGGAGGGAGAGGCAGGGCCCAGCAGAAGCCACCATTTGCACCACACTCCTCTACCTCAGGCAGAGACCAGCTGCAGGGTGGCAGCCAGCGCTTGGAGGAGGTGAGGGAGCGTGCCGGCGCGGCACCCAGCAGCCTTCATTCTTGGCTCCCACACAGCTTGATGCTCCTTTCAGGGTATAACGGATGCCAACCACCCAGGGCCATGGCCAGGAGTCCACTGTGTACTCAGACCGTGCTTGGCCCATTTGCAGCAGTGCCACAGGGCCACGGGCATAGAGCTCTGGCTGGGAGTCACTGCCAATTCACAGTTTGCCCTCAGGTGCGTGGAGGCAAAGGCCTATGAAAGACGAGCTTGGCACTCCTGGGGAGAGGGCACGAGGCAGGTGATCTGCCCACAGTGGCTTATTTGTGGCTTCATCACTGTGATGACGCTATGTTTGGCATTTCCTCATTATTGTTATCCAGACCCCACGTATCAAGAAAAGTACAGGAAATCTGCTGTTGGGACAGCGGCAGCACTATGTGGGGTGCTACCTTCTGATCTGGGACTTAAACAGCATTGCTATTTTCCTCCTTGCTCCAAGTCATCCATTTTGACAATTTTGTATCAGCGTGGACCCTTCACCGAGACTGAAATATCTCTGTTATTGAGTTAGGGATCTTTCTATTAATGCGTTTATTTAGTATTCCATTCCACACATTCAGTGAGTGCCTGCTGTGTGTCATCCATTGTGATAGTGTTGGGAACACGGTGATGAATAAAGCAAGGCCCCTGTCCTGGGTGAGCCGAGAGGCCACACCCCACCTGTCAGCTGACATCTTAGGGAGGACACCATCTACATCCAACCCTGACTACTGAACACTTTCAGTTTCTTGAAGGAAAGATTTTAAAATCTTCAGAAAATGAGAACTCCTCCAAATAGGATTTTAATTTGTTTCATATATTTAAAAATTTTACATTTTAATATGTAACAGTCATACGGTTCAAATACAAAAATGACATCAATGGCTCAGTGAGAAGTTTTCCTCCTAATTTTTCCCTAACAGTTCCCAATTTCTGATATAAAAAATGTTATGTCCTTGCAGGATTTACTTATGTAAATACACGTTCTTAGTTTTCCTCTTCATTATTCCAAAGGTTGTTTACTGCAAACATGGTTTTTCTTGCTCATACATCCTGGAGATTGTCCCATATCCACACAGAGAAGGTTCCCCATTTTTTCTTACCACCACAAAGTGTTCCTTGTTCTAAACCAGTCTTCTATTGATAGTACTGGGTGGCTGGTCCCCAATCTTTTGCTCTCAGACTGTGCCATGTATGTCCTTTCAGAGGTGGGCAGGTACATCTGTAGGATGTGTTCAAGGGTTTGTAATTGAGAGAGATTGCAAATTGTCCTCCATAGAGGTTGCACTGCTTTCATCCCCACCAGCAACGTATGAAAAGACCTGTTTCCTGTTTTCCCTGACAGGCTGCTATTTTTTTTTTTTTTTTTTTTTGAGACGGAGTCTCACTCTGTCACCCAGGCTGGAGTGCAGTGGCCGGATCTCAGCTCACTGCAAGCTCCGCCTCCCGGGTTCACGCCATTCTCCGGCCTCAGCCTCCCGAGTAGCTGTGACTACAGGCGCCCGCCACCTCGCCCGGCTAGTTTTTTGTATTTCTTAATAGAGACGGGGTTTCACCGTGTTAGCCAGGATGGTCTCGATCTCCTGACCTCGTGATCCGCCCGTCTCGGCCTCCCAAAGTGCTGGGATTACAGGCTTGAGCCACCGCACCCGGCCACCGCTGCTATTTATTTATGTATTTATTTACTTATTTATTAGAGCCAAGGTCTCACGCTGTCACCCACGCTGGAGTGCAATGGCGTGATCATAGCTTACTGCAGCCTCAAACTCCTGGGCTCAAGCAATCCTGCTGCCTCAGCCTCCTGATTAGCTGAGACTACAGATACGTGCTACCACACCCCGTGCTACCACACCCTACTAATTTTTCACTTTTTGTAAAGACAGTGTCTCGCTATGTTGCCCCGGGGTAGGGGGGTCTCTGACTCCTGGCCTAAAGCAATCCTCCCGCCTCCACCTCCCAAAGTATTGGGATAAGCTAATATTTTTAAATAGAAAGGAAGGAGGCAATATGAGGCCTCTAAAGAAGAAAGGTAGGAAGAAGGTGAAGCCCAGATGGAAGCATGGAGCACACAGAGCTGCAGCCACTGACTGCAGCTTTGCTTATGAGGCTGCACAGATGGCTGGGGACTGAGTGCCTTCGGGCCATGATGTTTTATTTGTGTTTGAGCAGTAAGCCTTACAGCTGATAAATGGGTTTTTTTCTCCTGGGGGAGCACAGGATTCTAGGAAGACAGTCTATGAGGAGAGCCTGAGGGAAGAGAGTGTAGTTGGTACCTGGGGCTGCGAGGCTGTGTCTTGGTCCCTTCAGGCTGCCATAGCAGAATACCATAGACTGTGTGGCTTAGAAACAACAGAGATTTATTTCTCACTGTTTTGGAGGGTGGGAAGTCCAAGATTGAGGTGCCATCAGATTCGGTGTCTGGTGAGAGCCTGTTTCCTGGCTCATAGACCGCACCTCTCACTGTCCTCACCTGGTGGAAGGGTGTCACTGGGGACTGAGTGTCTTCATTTTTATCAGTGCTTCTTTTGTAAGGGCACTAATGCCCTTGTGCGGGCCCCACCCCCGTGACCTAAGCACCTCCCAAACGGCATCACCTCATGGGTGAAGATTTCAACATGTGAACTGTGGGGGGCACAAGCATTCAGAACATAGCAGGTGGCATATAAAAGTGCAGACCACAATGTCCAGCAAATATATAAGCATTTCCAGTAGTCAGGGGAAGAGTCACAGGGAGAGGTGGAGGAGGGCGGAGAAGAGGAAAGTCTTCTCTGAGGAGGTAATGTTTGAGCAGAATCCAATTCATAGATCTGGGAAGAAAAGTTCCAGCAAAGGGACAAGCAAGGGTCAAGGTCCTGAGGGGAAGGAGAGGAGAGGGGCCTGCTCAAGACAGTGAGTGACATTGGAGGAATTGGGACAGGGACAGCAAAGCTGGGAGCCCGGGGGGTGCTGGACCATGGAGAGCCTGGAAGGCCATGGCAGGGAGTCTGAGGTTTATCTTAAGAATAATGAGAAAAAGAAACTGGTCAGAAAAACCACATATTGCATTTTTCCATTTCTACAAAATATCCAAAATAAACAAACCCAGAGAGACGGAAAGCAGATTCTTGGTTGGCTGGGGCTGGGGAGATTGGGAGGAAATGGGGAGTGACTAATAATGGGTGCTGGGTTTCGTTTGAAGGATGATTAAAATGTTCTAAAATTGATTGTGGTGATGCTTGCACAACCCTGCAAATAGACTTAAAAAAAAAAAAAAAAAAAAAAACAACCCATTGAATTGTATGCTTTCAGTGGGTGAATTATATGATATGGGAATTACATCTCAATAAAGCTGCTTTATTTATTGATTCATTTATTTATTTTGAGACAGGATCTTGCTCTGTCACCTAGGCTGGAGTGCAGTGACATGACACAGTCACAGCTCACTGCAGCCTTGACCTCCCAGGCTCAAGTGATCCTCCTACCTCAACCTCCTAAGTAACTGGAACTATAGGTGCAAGCACTACTGTACCCAGCTAATTTTTAAGGTTTTTTGTTTGTTTGTTTGTTTGTTTGTTTGTTTTTGTAGAAGCAGGGGTCTTGCTATGTTGCCTAGGCTAACCCCAAACTCCTAGGCTTGAGTGATCCTCCTGCGTTGGCTTCTCAAAGTGCTAGGATTATAGGCATGAGCCACTATGCCCAGCCTTGTTATTTTTTTAAAAAGGATTTTAAAAATTAAAAATATAAAAAGGATAATAGGAAGCTGTTAGAGGGTGATTTAATCAGCAGTAACATCCTCCCTCAGGCTATTGTGGGAGAACAAACTGTAGGGAGGGGAGAGTGGGGGCAGGAGATGGTCGGGAAGCTAGTGCAGTGGACCAGGCAAGGAGCAATAGTGACTTGGCCTGGGTCAGTCGCTTTGCAATGAGGATTAATGAGAAGGCCAGACTGGGGTATTTTCTGAAGCTAGAGTTTGATAATTAATTGGATGTGAGGGGTGGGAGAGAGAGAGATGAATCCTGGCCATTTAACTGTAGTAAAAAGACTGGAGGAATAGTTGGACAACGGGAGGGATGGGGCATACGAGCTGTTTTGGACATGACAGGCCTCCGAGGTGTCCACTAGGCAGAGGGGATGTCAGGGCAGGGTCACCACCATGTAGATGGTCACTGCCAAGAGCCGGACACT
This sequence comes from Theropithecus gelada, assembly GCF_003255815.1. Classification (NCBI taxonomy): domain Eukaryota; kingdom Metazoa; phylum Chordata; class Mammalia; order Primates; family Cercopithecidae; genus Theropithecus; species Theropithecus gelada. The sequence goes on from NC_037674.1 coordinate 15,392,881, forward strand.
CCTCCAAACACATACATTAAATCATTTAGTCTTCTCAGTAACCTCTGAGGCGAGAGCTGTAGCTATTCCTGTCCATACGGGGCGAATCCTATGTGCCACTTCAAATGCCCGCAGCCTGACCTCTTGTTCCAGTCATTGCCCCAGTGACCAGTTTTGCACAGGTCTTGACCAGCGCCGTGTAAATGCGGCCTGACAGGGCCTTTCCACATGCCTCTCGCCTGACACCATGATGGGAGGATACCCGTGGAACCTGCTTGGCATTGACACATAAGCCGGCCAGAAGTGAAGGGGAGCTAACATGCCATGGGATGACTCGAGAGGAGCCAATGGATAACTGTGCTCCTTCTTCCAGTGGGTTCTGAAGTACATTTCACAAAGCTTCACTGAAAGACTGAGTGGTGTTCACGTAGAGAGATGTTAACACACTCCCACATTGACTCCCCGCTTTCTCTGTTTCTTTCCTCCTCCGCCTCACCCTGCTCCCTGGGATCATGTTCCCAAATAAACTACTCATGCTTAAGCCTTTGTCTCAGGCCCCATGTAAGACCCGATCCTACATGAAGAATTTAACAGCAACAACATCACACCAGGGGCAGAGCAGGGGTTCACACCCCAGCAAGCTTCTCCACTCGCTTCCATGTTGCCTCTCAAAGATCCCAACCTCTAGAGGACATTTAAAGGCACAGGCTTAGATGGAATCTAACCATCTAACCAGCAGAGACTGTAAACAAGAAAAAAGTCCCCACACCACGCTCACATTTAGAGATCAAGAAGAGGAGGTGCCAGCGAAGGAGCCAGAGAAAGAGCTGCCATCGGGGTAGGAGGAAGCCAGACCAGTGTGGAGTCCTGGACTCCAAGAAAAGATAGCGTTGCAAGGAGGAGCGAGTGCCCTACTGTGCAAACGCTGCTGAGAAATTGAGGAGGTGAGACCAGGAGACAGACCTTTTGGATGCGCCAATAGGAGGTCACTGGTGACTTGGACAAGGGCAGTTTCAGTGGAGTGACAGAAACAAAAGCTTGGCTGGTGCAGGCTAGGAGGGAGTGGAGGTGAGGATTCAGAGAGGTAGCCAGCAGGGACAACCAGTTCAAGGAGGAGTGCGTAAAAGGGAGGAGGAAGTGGAGCAGAAGCTGAAGAGGGTTTAGGGTCAAGGAAGAGTTTGTTTTGAAAATGAGAGTGATCATAGTGCGTTTATGTGCTGAAGGGAATGGTCTGGTAGAGAGAAGGAGCTGGATAGTGCATGAGGGAGAAAGATGATTTCAGGCAAAGTCTTGAGTAAGTGAAGGAATGTGGTGCACAAAATGAAGGGATTGGCCAGGGATGCAAGAGGAGGCCATCCCTCCATCCATCCGTCCATATATCCATCTGTCCATCTGTCTGTCCATCCATCCGTCTGTTTGTCCGTCCATCTGTCCACCCATCCACCCATCCATCCATCCATCCATCTGTCCATCCATCCATCCATCTATCCACCCATCCATCCATCCACCCATCCATCCATCTATCTATCCATGCATGCATCCATTGTGAGAAAGAAAGGCACCAGCAGGCGCAGATGCAGGCACCTTGGGAGATCTGACAGTGAGAGGCAGGTACATTCCAGCTGATGGCATTTAGTTTCTCAGCAAAATAAGAAGCAAGATCTTTAACAGCGAGAAGCTAAGGGAAGGTGTTGAGGGTTAGAGAAGATGTGAAACACTCATCTGGAGAGTGGCGCAGTGAATTTAATAGAGAAATATAGTAGGATGACTGGGCAAGCTGAGTGCTCACTTGAAGTTTGTGGTCAGAAGCATCCAGTGCGGCTACTCAGGATGACTGTGAGTTTCCTCAGCAATGCTTGGCTACTCAGTGCAGGTGCGGGGTGTTGGGTTTAAGCAGGGTGGAGGCTGTGTCAGGAGATTCCAATTGAAGGCAAAGGAGCAAGAGAGGAGGGGGCTTCCGCAAATGGGTGATTCTTGTCAGGACCTACAGAATCGAGCTGGAGAAGGGGATTGAAGGCAGTGAAAGAGGACAAGTTCAAAGGCGGAGAGTTTCCACAGGGGACACATCATTGAATGGAGGTAATAGAGTAGATGAGCTGAGAACCCAGGAAGGGTGGTCAGGGAGCAGGGGGTTCAGAAGTGCTGAGGCAAAACCCTTGCCATGGGAGTGGAAGGCAGAGGCAGCAGAACGAGAGGTGGAGAGTGAGGAGGCCAAAGACCAAGAGTGGGAGGTGCTGGGTGGACATCTACATGGACGATCTTCCTTGTCCACCATCTCTTAAACAGCTCCCCCATCCTGCCACTACCCCTTCATCTGCCTTTTCCTTTCATGGCCCCTCTGCCTAACATTATTTTACATAGGACTGGTTCATTGGTTAATTATCCTTGCTGCCATCAGAATGTAAGCATCTGAGGGCAGGGACATTTTCTCTCTGGTCTACACCTATAAACTCTATTCTAAGAACAGTACCTGGCACATATTACGTGCTCAGAAACATGTGCTGGACAAAAGAATGAATGTTAAGGTCTAGGAAAAGCATGGAGGAGTGGTGGTGGAGAGGAAGACCATGGACCAGGTACTAAAATCTGTGAATGAGCAGGAGTGGCCTAGAGTATGGTAAATACTAGAAGGGATGGCGGCTGGTCTGGTCTGATGGCATAGCTGCAAAGGAGATGCAGACTTAGGGTGAGGAGCAAGGGGAAGAAACCTACAGGTGGCCATGAAAGCAAGGAGAACAACTCGCCGCCTCCAGGCATACTGGTGTGAGGGATGTGGAAGAAGAAAAAAGATCCAAGACAGGAGGTGGCTGCAAGAAAGCTGTGTCTGGGGGTCAGGCAGGTTTCCAGTAGAACAGGACGGTGAAAGGAATGTTCAAAGGGAAAGTCAAGTGTATGGGGAGATTTTGCTGATGACAAACCATAAGTTCCCTAGAGCAGAGTGAAAGAATCTGGGGGATTGGGTCAAATTAGGGGAACAGAGCTATATGGGGGTGAAAGTCTTGGGGATGAAGGATGACCAAGAGTGTCAGGCTTCTGGAGGTGTCTAGGGACACAAGGCCACAGGGCATGATGGGCTCTCCTGAAGGTCTCTCTCGGGCAGGTGGGTACTCCTGCTCATGCTGGCTCCTCCTCCAGCCAGGGCCCATGGGCGGTGGACCACAGTGAGGCAGTGATGTTGGCGTTGGAGGGGACTTGCCAGACACTGAGCGTTCGGGGTGGGAGGAGAGGGCAGCTTTGGGTACTGGAAGGAAAGTCAAGCACGCACTCCAGAGACTAGATTGTCATCCCAATCTTTCCTACAAACCATGATGTAACATTGGGCAAAATGAGCATGATTTTCCTTATCTACAAAATGGAGAGGAGAGGAGGTCTCTTTTAGCTCTGCAAATCCGAGCTTCTGTCTCCTCCTTTCCTTGACTTCTTCTAGCTCCTGTGTCCTCAGCCCTCCCAACTTGTAGCTAAGCCCTGGCTTTGTATTAACCACCCTCCTTCTGTCAGCATCGCTGAGAGGCATAGCCAAGGCCTGCCCTCTTCCTCCTCAATGGCTCCAAAATGCTGCTTGCACTGTCCCATACCACTCTGATCCTAAGCAGCCAAGTGGGCAGGCTGACACTCGTTTGGGCATGGAAGTGAACATCAGCCATGAGTAGGGAGAGGAAACTGCCCACAGAGAGGGCAGACTCCATCAGGGGCAAGTGACAAAGCCACAGACTGACATGAAGAGGCTTCCCAGGCCCTCTGGAAGGGAGCGAAGCCAGCAGCCTGGCTCCTGGGATGGGCTGTCCGCTATTCAGCAGCTCCATGGGCCTGGAAGTGAGCCCAGGGAGCCAGCCAGAAGGAGGCTGTGGCCAGAGGCTTGATTTGCAGCCTGGGACTAGGATGCAGGGAGCCGGGTTCTCATCCAGGCTTCACCCATAGCAAATGTGTGACTCTCCCTGGCCCTCTGGGCAGGGACTATAATAACTACCTTGCTTACCCCAGTTGCTGGAGGCCAATATTCACTGAGCATTCATCATGAGTCAGGCATTCAGTAATCCTCACAATGGCCCTAGAAATTAGCCTCTACTATTTTCACGCTTTAGGGAGGAGGTGACACATAGAACATCTAAGTAACTTGCCTAACACTCCATAGCTTATAAGTGGCAGGGCCAGGATCTTAGCCCTAAATCATACATTGGAAATGTATTATCTTTGAGGTCCCTCAGCAATCTTGTGATGCAGGTATTACCATCCATTTTACAAACACAGCAATGGCTCAGAAGTCTTCAGTTATTTGCCCAGGGTCACTTGGCTGACTGTAGCAGAATCAGGATTTGAACCCAGGCCCGACTTCAAAGCCAGTCCTCTTCTCACTGGGTTGCACCCCCAGCATCAGCACAGGGACAGTTCCTCAGGCTGACTGGCCAAGGCCCCATCTGTGAAAACAGGATAGGAAACGGCAGCCTAACTCCAGGCAGGGCGCAGGCTCAGCGAAGGGGTCTGCAGGGCTGAAGAGGCAGCTGGCCAGAGATCCACAGGAAGCATTTTGTTGATACATCTTCATCACTCTGGAATTTGAGCAACAACATTTACCCCTTCTGAAACTCACCCAGAGGAAGTGGATTTTCTGACGCAGATGAAGAGTGAGAACTGTCTACATTTAAGTCTTCTTTGAGAACAATACCAGCTGAGTGGCTCTTTACATTCCGGCTTCTTTTGAGAATCTCTGAAGATGATTAAGTCATTGTCAGCTGGTAAGAGTTGGTCTCACTACTTCTCATGTTGGATCATTGAGGCAAGAATCCTTCAAAGAATCCTTTTTGGGTATCTTTTAGTGAGGAAAAAAGTGGGGACAAAGATATGTAAGGCACTGCTTGCCAGAAGTCGTGGGGTGTGAAGGGGAAGTGTGCAGAGTTCTAGAGCCTTTCTTCACCTGGGGGATGTGCACTGGCAATGTGTGTACTTGGCTGTGAAGGCCCAAATTTAGGACAGGGAGTTAGAACCACCCACATTGAAAATCTAAGGGCCTTTTCATCTTGCAGCCTCACCAGACTCCCACCAATAACACAAGTACTGTAGTACAAATACTATGCTCAGTAAATGTCAGTCTGCCTCACAAACGGTTCAGGGAAGGCTTTGAGGAGGAAAAAGGTGGAATTTCACCTGGGCCTTGAGGGGAATTTGGGAGGCGCAGAGATGGGAAAAGGAACAAGACTGGGAGAACAGCATGAGCAGCACACGTGGTGCACTGTGGGAGTGTGTCGTGGGAGATGAGATCAGACAGCTTCAGAGTCTGGAGTCCTTTACTCCAGGGACCTGGTGACCACGTGGTGATCTGCGTCTCCTGTTCTCTACACCTTGACTTCTCTTAGGCCCGGAACCATATCCTGCTCCACAAGCTTCATCCTTGGCAAGGAGTTGCACCTGCCCAGAGAGAAAACCTTTTGAAAGTGGCACAAAGGCACTGGAGAGACTGGCAAGGCCCCCCACTTGACGATCTGGCTTATCCATCTGCACACTGACCATGCTAAGAGCTGTCTGCAGTGTTGGAAAACTTCTCTAGCTGTGCTGTCCTCTATAGTGGCACTAGCTGCCTGTGGCTTCTGAGCACTTAAACTGTGGCTGCAGAGACTATGTTAAATTGTATTTAATAATAATTAATTTAATTTTAGTTTCTGTACTGGGCAGGGCAGGTGCACATTTCCTACCTGGCCACGGACAGTAAGCTCCATAAGAGGCTGATTGTGCCTGGTTTGCTTATAGGCTTATCCTCAGCACCTGCACCAGTCTAGAATATGATTGGCACTCTATTAATTAAAAGTTCCCAGGTAAATGAATTAGTGGATTCTCTGTTTCCTCCACTATGCTACAACCTCCTTAAGGGCAGAGATGGTGTCTTCAAAAAAAAAAAAAAAAAAAACATTCTGGACAAAAACACGTAAGATCTACCACCTTCACCACTGTTAAGAGTCCAGGTCAGTAGTATTAACTACACTCACATTGTGATACAACAAAAGATTGTGTCTTTTTACATTCTTAGGGCCCAGCACAGTGTCTGGCACATAATCTTAGTAAACACTGGAAGATCACATGCTTTTGCCAAGGCCAGAACAGGGGTCAGTGACATCCATTACCGCCCTTTCACACATCCACTGGGGCTTTAAAAACGACCTTGAATGAAAGCTCTTGAGTCTACAGAAATGGGCTACAAAAAAGGTTTACAAGATAATCTATTAAGAGTAGGGAATACAGGCTGGGCATGGTGGCTCACACCTGTAATCCCAGCACTTTGGGAGGCTGAGGTGCATGGATCACTTGAGGTCAGGAGTTCGAGACCAGACTGGCCAATGTGGTGAAACCCTGTCTCTACCAAAAGTTATTCAGGCATGGTGGTGCATGCCTGTAGTCCCAGCTACTTGGGAGGCTGAGGCATGAGCATCACTTGAACCCGGGAGGCAGAAGTTGCAGGGAGCCGAGATGGCGCCACTGCACCCAGCCTGGGCAACAGAGCAAGACTCCGTCTCAAAAAAAGAAAAAAGAAAAAAAATCTAAAGTAAATCTCAATACACATGACATATGGATTGACAGTCACACATAAATATGATTGACAAGGACACAAATATTTGGAGGTGCTGCCTGTCCATCTGTTGCTGATTATGTGGAGATCACTTGCCTAGAACCCTGAGATAGACTGATGTTTCTAACTCTGCCGAACCGGGTCTCTCCCAGCCTCCAGTCACTTTCTTCCTTCAGTTCAGGGAACCCTCAATACCCAGTAAGAATGAAGAAGTTGCAGGTCTGAGCTTGAGGAGGCCTGGACTAAAGGGAGGTTAGCACTGCCAGGGCATTCTGAGGACTGTGAAGAACTGGAATATTGGCCACAGGCATCTACGTATTTGAATCATATCCATTTTTTAGCTCACTCCTAGCACAGGAGTCAAAACTTATGTTCTGGCCCCCAGGTACACTTCCAGTCTCTTACTCATAAGATTGTGACATACCACCAGGGGTGCCCAAAGGAGTTTGTGAATCAAGATAGTTTGAGGAGAATCCATTTTCTGATCCTCAGTTTTTCTATGCTCTTTTTCCTAAAAGCAATCTTCCTAAAAAGGCATCTAAGACAAGGCATCCCCTTCCCCATTTGCTGGGGAAGACAGACTTACAAGAGAAAGCTGCCCCTCTCACCCGTGGGACCCCCCACTCTGGGGCACTGCCCTAGGGGTAGAAATCTCCAAGTCATCAAACAAAGTGACTCCTGGGGGTCAAGTGACAGAGGAGCAAAGTCTTTCTGCAAGTCAAGTGGCTTCCAGCTCTGCTTTCAGCAAAATTGAAAGAGGCACTAATCAAATTGTCAGCGGATCATAAAAAAACATTTTGATAGGCCGGGCGCGGTGGCTCAAGCCTGTAATCCCAGCACTTTGGGAGGCCGAGACGGGCGGATCATGAGGTCAGGAGATCAAGACCATCCTGGCTAACACGGTGAAACCCCGTCTCTACTAAAAAAAAATACAAAAAACTAGCCGGACGAGGTGGCGGGCGCCTGTAGTCCCAGCTACTCGGGAGGCTGAGGCAGGAGAATGGCGTAAACCCGGGAGGCGGAGCTTGCAGTGAGCTGAGATCCGGCCACGGCACTCCAGCCTGGGCGGCATAGCGAGACTTCGTCTCAAAAAAAAAAAAAAAAAAAAAAAATTTTGATAATAATGTTATTAGGCATATAACTTGGAAGAAGTTCAAAGAATTGAATGACATTCTCATAACTCATTGGCTTCCATTTATTTATTTACGTGGATGGTGTTTCTCAAAAAAACTAAACATGGGAATAAAATTCATGTTGAACCTTGTGTGGGTCTAGCAATAAGTCATCCACATATACATACACTAATTGAGAAGGAAACCTGTCTCAGCCCCCAACAATTTTATTAAGAGATGCATTTCCAGCTGGGCGCGGTGGCTCACGCCTATAATCCCCGCACTTTGGGAGGCCAAGGCAAGCAGATCAACTAAGGTTAAGAGTTCGAGACCAGCCTGACCAACATGGAGAAGCCCCGTCTCTACTAAAAATACAAAATTAGCCGGACATGGTGGCGCACACCTATAATCCCAGCTACTGGGGAGGCTGAGGCAGGAGAATCGCTTGAACCTGGGAGGCGGAGGTTGCGGAGAGCGGAGATGGTGTATTGCACTCCAGCCTGGGTAACAACTCCATCTCAAAAAAAAAAAAAAGAGATGCATTTCCAATAAAAATTTACCTTTTATGTTTAATAGTTGTTATCAAATTTCATAATTATTTACATTGCTCTGATCAATTGGGTATAAACTATTCTAACACCAAACTCATAACAAAAATTAATGCTCAGCTTTGGGAACAGAGGAATTTTTTTTTTTTTTGAGACAGAGTCTCGCTCTGTCACCTGGGCTGGAGTGCAGTGGCGCAGTTTCAGCTCACTGCAATCTCTGCCTCCTGGGTTCAAGCGATTCTCCTGCCTCAGCTTCCTGAGTAGCTGGGACTACAAGCGTGTGCCACTACGCCTAGCTAATTTTTGAATTTTTAGTGGAGACCGGGTTTCACCATGTTGGCCAGGATGGTCTTGATCTCTTGACCCTGTGATCTGCCCACCTCGGCCTCCCAAAGTGCTGGGATTACAGGCGTGAGCCACCTGGCCTAGCCAATAAAAGATTTTCAAGCATAAAAAATAAATACAGGCTGGGTGCTGTGGCTCACACCTGTAATCTCAACACTTCAGGAGGCCGAGGTGGGCGGATCATTTGAGCCTAGGAATTGGAGACCAAACCAGCCCGGGCAATATGGTGAAACTGTGTTTCTACAAACAATACAAAAATTAGCCCAGCATAGTGGTACAGGCCTATAGTTCCAGCTGCTCAGAAGGCCAAGGTGGGGGAATCACCTGAGCCCAGGAGGTCGAGGCTGCAGTGAATCAGGATGACACCACTGCACTCCAGCATGAGCGACACAGCAAAACCCTGTCAAAAATAAAAATAAAAAACCTTACATTAGCGTAAAATCTGTAACAGGAGTAGAATGGAAATATAAGTTCTTGGAGAGAACAGAATAATGTAAACTTCTAAGCTGTTTAATTAGAGTTTGTTCTCCTATTTTTTTAAATGGATAATGTTGGACACAGAATTGCTCTGACATTCAGATTCCACTGGACATTTACAAGAAAGATACAATTTTTGTTTGAAAATGTCAATATTTATTTTTCTTTGAATTTTCTTGACTATAAAATATAATAAAGGCATATAGAAAGTGAAAAAATATTCATAAAGTGCTTAAAAGGATATCCTTTGGAACTATACAAATTTGTGATGGAAAATTTCAAATGCCAACTTACATACAAGAGGGGAGGTCATGTAAAAATTATTTAAGGGGCTTTGAAGGCAGCTGTCTGGGGAGTTAAGGTCTTGTTTCTCCTGTGCCCTCTCTCACCCCTGAGGTACCGGGTGGGCCTCTGGAGGTGCATCTGCCTATACAGGGAATCTTTGATGTAGCAAAACACACACACACACACACACACACACACACAACACGAAAAACCCTCACAGTGTGGGCTGCCCTTGGGCTCTGGAAACCACCATCCTTCCTGCCCCACTCCTGCTCTCAGCCCCCTCCTCAGGCCTAAGCCTCCCCAGCCCTCCCCACCCCCACTCCACTGCCCCAGCAGTCCACCCCGCTGTCACCTCCCAGCCCTGGCCCGGCCAGCCCTGGAGTAAATAAACCACTGGGCAGGGACCCAGACAATGGGCCTTGGCAAGGAGTTAATGGGCTGGGCCTCTTGCGTTAGCCGAGTGTGACCGGAGCTGGCAGGGGGCCTGGCCTGGCGCCAGCATCGATTACGACCAGACGGAGCCAGGGCAGACTTGGCACGAACGGGCCCCACAGCTGGCAGATTCAGTCACCCTGGCCACAAGGGCACGAGGCCTGCCCTGGGCGCCGGCTGCCACCGCGGCTGTGCTCCCTGCCACTGCCTTTGCTGCCAGTGTGGCAGGGCCGCTTGTCAGGCACTCAGCCCCCGGGCCCTGACTTCTGGTCCTCCCCAGGGGACTGTCCCTGGTCAGGCCTCTTCCTGTCCCAGGCTGCCTCTGAGGCTGCGCTGTGGCCCCACAGACTGGGTGCGGAGCAGGGGTGGGGTAGTGGGGAGGCTGAGGGTTGGGCTGGGGGATGCGTCTGTGACCGCCGCCCCCTCTGGCCCCTCCAGGACAGAGGGAGGCTACTGAGTCGGCTGGTGCTGGTCAGCAGGAAGAGCAGGTGAAGCAAGCCTCATTTCTGGTGTCCAGATGGAGGACAGGGCCTTTCTTTCCCTGTGCCTCGGAAAGCTTCGTGGGCCTGGGCTCTGCTCCGGCTCAGCAGCTCCACCCTGCAGGGGGGTTGGCAGGTGGCAGGGGCCACCTGAGGGCTCGCTGCGTCCCTGCTGAGAAGCTGTTCTAGTCAGGCTCTGCAAGCGGGGCTGGCCTGGGGGAAAGGACATTTCTTGCTTTGTGGGTTCACTGCTCCTCCCAGGCTCTCTGGGTCCCTGTCCCCTGGGCGACGGGCTGTGGCATAACGTCCTCAGGGCAGGCAACGGCTCCATCTGGAGCTGAGGAGCTCCACGGACCCACAGTCTGGCTGAGCAAAGGTTTCTTTGGCTTGACCGCTGGCAGACAGATCATTCCACTGGCCAGAGTCTCCACATTTTAGGGGATGGTCAGTATCTCTCTCCCCCGAGAGGTCCAGAAAACCCCACAGAGGAGAGAAAACACCAGGCCACATACCCAGAGTGACAGCCCCTGCTCTCTGAGGTCACAGGTGGAGAGCAGGGGAGGTCAGGGCTTGAAGGCTGTGGCTGCTGGAGCCAGCTCCACCAGGCCTGATAATCCCTGCAGATGAAGCCGGCGCCCATCCCAGTAGGCAGGGGTGATCCCCACCCAACCCCGCTTCCCCGGGCAGGAAGCTGACACAAGGGTGAGGAGGCACTGGAAATGCGGGAGAGCAGAGGAACGGCAGCTGGGGCTCTCACCTTGGCACTAGCTTCTGCGCCTGCCCTCAGTTTCCCTTGTCCCCCTCCGGAAGCTCTCTGATCTTTACTTTTTTGTGAGCTCTGTTCTCAGAGAAAGTTCTAATACGTGTATAATACCAACTGACTGACTAGTGGGGTGGGGTGGGGCTTGGGGGGCCGGGTAAATGTGTGGTCCACCAAAGGACACTAACCCAACAACCCTGTGGCGTTGTGGTCTCCAAACTGAAAGAGGACACAGTGTCAGGTGACAAACACAACTGGCCTGGAGCCAGGCGTGGTGGCTCACTCCTGTAATCCTAACATCTTAGGAGGCCAAGGCTGGAGGATCACTTGAGCCCCGGAGTTCAAGAGCAGCCTGGACAATATAAGGAGACCCCGTATTTACAAGCATTTCAAAAAGTAGCTGGACTAATGGCAGTGCATGCCTGTAGACCAGGCTACTCGAGAGGCTAAGGTGGGATGGTCGCTTGAGTCTGGGAGGTAGAGGTTGCAATGAGCCGAGATTGAGCTGCCGCACTCCAGCCTGGGCAACAGAGCAAGACTCTGTCTCAAAAATGAAAACAATTAAAATTAAAAACTGGCCTAGACTAGGGATGTGAAATGTCCAGACATTTTGAACAGATAAGAGGGATGGTGGGAGGGATGAATTTTTAAAAAAGAAATATTGACATTTAGCCGGGCGCGGTGGCTCAAGCCTGTAATCCCAGCACTTTGGGAGGCCGAGACGGGTGGATCACGAGGTCAGGAGATCGAGACCATCCTGGCTAACACGGTGAAACCCCGTCTCTACTAAGAAATACAAAAAACTAGCCGGGCGAGGTGGCGGGCGCCTGTAGTCCCAGCTACTCGGGAGGCTGAGGCCAGGGAATGGCGTGAATCCGGGAGGCGGAGCTTGCAGTGAGCTGAGATCCGGCCACTGCACTCCAGCCTGGGCGACAGAGCGAGACTCCGTCTCAAAAAAAAAAAAAAAGACATTTGGTGGCGAAATATAAATACATACAAATCTTTTCCTCTACAATACTTACTTTTTTATTGTCCTTGAAGGACCTACAAAAATCACTTAGGTCGTTGAGGCACATAAAATGTGCTATGCATAACTTGGCTCATAAAATTGTCACCTTTGTTATATGGTTCCAGAGATGTGAGGGTCTGTTTAAAAGTTAGAAACATGCTGTTAATGGAGACTCTTTATTCTTCCCCAATATTTTTTAAAATCCAAAGACTCCTCAAGGAGTCTGAGTTTTGTCTGTCTGTTTTGTTTCCCCTGGCCTTCATCTGGACTCATCCTTCTGGTGGCCTTTTACGAAGTAGGTTGGAGACCCTTCATACCGGATAACCTCACACCTTGACCTGGGCAGTCAGCAGCACAGGGCCCGGTGCTTAGAAGGGCCTTGCATTTGGTTTAAAACTCTGTTGCCACCATAAATATATAGATGTCTTTTTTGAGACAGGGTCTTGCTCTATCACCCAGGCTGGAGTGCTGTGGCATGTTCTTGGCTCACTGCAGCCTCTACCTCCTGGGTTCAGGCTATCCTCCCACCTCAGCCTCCCTAGTAGCTGGAACTCACAGGCATGTACCACCACGTCCGCTAATTTTTTATTTTATTAATTTTTTTGAGACAGGGTCTTGCTCTGTCACCCAGGCTGGAGTGCAGTGGTGCCATCTTGGCTCACTGCAACCTCTGCTTCCTGGGATCAAGCGATCCTCCCACCTCGGCCTCCTGAGTAGCTGGGACTACAGGCACGTGCTACTGTGCCTGACCTAATTTTTTATTTTTTGTAAAGACAGGCTCTCACTATGTTGCCCAGGCTGGTCTTGAACTCCTGGGCTCAAGTGTTCCTCCTACCTCGGCCTCCCAAAATGCTGGGATTACAGGCACGTGCCACCACACCCAGCAAATGCTTTATAAGTTTTTAACAAGGGGCCCGTACTTTCACTTTGCACTGAGCCCCACAGGATAAGTAGCCAGGTCTGCTCATACCCCTGTCTGAAGCCAACGCTGACCTTCCCCAGCCCTCGGAGCTGTCCCCAGGCCTCACCAGTGTCATCTCTCCAATAGGAGGAGGCCTTCGCCCTTGTGTAACTCCTGCTTGTTCTTGTCAGGAGTGCCTGCCTGCGTGCCTCGCTTCGAGCCTCCCCTGTCCCTGGCCAGCTCAACAGCATCTCCTTACATTCCCATTCGGCCCTGGGGACCACCGGGAACACAACCAAACACAGCCTGCTCCCGTGTGACTGTCGGTCGGTCGGTCGGGCGTCGAGGCCTGCTCCGCACTCCACACTCCAGCTGGCAGACCCCTCCAGGACCCACGCCTCACGCAGAGCGGGAAGCCTTCAAAGAGGCCGCGCCTTCCTGGCTGCTCCCTTCGCATCCTGATCCAGTCCAATGATGTTTTTGCAATTTTCCTGTCAGCTTGGTGGGAAAAGTTCAAAGAGACTCTGTCTTCCTTTCTGGCTTCCTTTCCAGACGGCGCAGCTTTCTCTCAGCTGCTCCCCTGCCCCACCTCTCTCGAGGAAATCGGTCTCTTTCCTCTCCCCCTCACCCAAAAGGTCCATTCCTGAGTGTTCTCCTGAAATCAAGCTGGGGCGGGGCGGTGGGGGATCTGAGGCACAAGGTAGGTCAGAAGTCGGCCAACCACCTGGCTTGGGGCCTCCCTGCCAGTGCCACCTGTAGAGGCCGACTGTTCGGAGGATCGGGAGGGAGACAGGGAGAAAGAGAGCTCCTGGGGTTGGAAGAGCATTAGCACCTCTCGTTAGGACTCCCACAGTACCCCATCGGAAAGAAGATGGATCGTTCATAACCTGTTTCTCCTGGAAACACTTCCTAGTGGCCAGGGACAAACGGGAACGTGTCCCCTCTGTGGCCTTTCTGTTGAAGAAGCGTAGCTGTCAGTGCTATTCCCTGGGAAGAGCCTGGCATCCCAGCGGTCTCGGAAGGGGCATCAGAGTTCAGAATGTATGACAGTCACTCCCAGCCAATACCATCACTCTCCCAAATCAGGAGTTTCCAGTTCTCCCAAGGCATCAACTGTACCCTGAAACCCTAGTGAAGGGCTCGGGGAGTGCTCATGCCCCATTATCATCACTTCTCCGTCCGCCCCTCCACCCCTCTTTCCTCCTCTATTAAAAGGGATCCACAGGATTTGAGAGTAGAGGAGGCTTGCTGCTGCCTCCACCCACTGGAGGAGAGCCTGCCAGGCCCAGGGACAAGCCCAAGGCTCCACGCCTTCCCTTTTTCTTTGCAGCAACGGGGTCTCATTATGTTGCCTAGGCTGGTCTCAAGTTCCTGGATTCGAGCCATCCTCCCACCTTGGCCTCTCAGTGCTTTGGGATTAGAGGTGTGAGCCACCACGCCTGGTCCCGGGCCTTCCCTTTCGAGGTCAGCACTGAAGGCAGCCAGAAACCAACCATGCACCACCCCAGACCTGAGGAACAAGTCTAAATAGGTAGGACCGTAAGCAAGCCAGAAGCCCAGGTGAACAGCGGGCCCAGAGCCACCAGGAACTCACTCTCAAACTCCAGATCCCAAAAGAGTAGAGGGGCTGGTTTCCAGAAAGGCCGCAAAGTAGACCTTGTGGAGAAGACTGCAGCGGCTCTGGAGAAAGGGGGAAGCAACGTGGGGCAGCAGAAGGGCAGAGGACAATGAGTCAGCAAAAATGACTTCCTACCTCCCAAAGGGGAGGGGGGTGAGGATGGGAACTTCCAGTAAGAAAGACTGGTAAAATGTTGGGTAAAAGCTGAAGGGGAAAGAGGTACAGGGGGCAGGAAAATAACACCATTGGAATGAAAATGGTTCCCCTGGAGTCTAGTGATAAGAGGAGGGAATTGAGTGAGTTGGGTGATCTTAGTCATCTCGGCCAATCGCGTGGCACAACAGCGCTGGGATTTTCTTGGCAGAATGAATACACAGGGGCTTAGAGATGTGCTGCAACTGGGGGCAGTGCCAAGTGAGAAATGGAAAAGACCAGGTGAGTGGTGAATGGCTTCACGCTCACTTGACTTCACTCATGCAGATGGGCTGTGGGAGCAAGATGGAAGTCCTGACTGATGATCCACACTCTGGGTCTGTGGTCAGTGCATGGAGCCAGCTACCTGTTGGGAAACAAAAACTTAAGGTAGCTCCTTACCTCACACGTGCCAGTTAGGCTAAATAATTACTATTTTTGAAAGGAAGCAATTTAAAAAGAAAAAAAAACAAGAAGAATGTATAGGTAAAGACTTGAATATATATATATATATATATAGTCGAGACAGGGTCTTGCTATGCTGCCCAGGCCAGAGTGCAGTGGCTATTCACAGGCACGATCATGGTGCACTATAGCCTTGAACTCCTGGGCTCAGGTGATCCTCCTGACTATGCCTCTCAAGTAGCTAGGACCACAAGTGCATTCCACTGCACCCAGCCTTCTTGAACATTTTTATATGAAAAGTTATACAAGCATAAAAGCAACAGAAGTCACAAAGGAATGGCTTGATTGATTTGGCTGCATTGAAAAGAATTTGTGACTCAAATAAGTGAAATTGTAAGACAAATAGCAGTTTATAAAGAATTCTCATAGACAACAAAATGCTAACTCCAAAAGTTAAAAACAGCCAAATACTAAGGAAGGGACAACTCACAGAAGAAACAATGGCAATTAAGTATTTAAATATTTCTTACTAATTCAGAAAATAAGAAAGTGAAAGTTAAACAATGAAATGTCTCATTTTGGGTGGATAGTATAGCTCATGGCTGTAATCCCAGCGACTGGGGAGGCAGAGATGGGAGGACCGCTTGAGCCCAGGAGTTCTAGACCAGCTTGGGCAACATAGGGAGACCCCGTCTCTACAAAACAAAAAATAAAAAATTAGCACCGGGCGCAGTGGCTCATGCCTGTAATCCCAGCACTTTGGGAGGCCGAGGTGGGTGGATCACGAGGTCAGGAGATCAAGACCATCCTGGCCAACACACGGTGAAAGCCCGTCTCTACTAAAAATACAAAAAAAAAAAAAAAAA